>NC_057801.1:104010804-104030804 GCF_018294505.1 Triticum aestivum | reverse complement strand
CTTCTCTAGTATCAAACCTTGCCTCTGCCCATTCACATATGTTGTTTGGCCAAAAACATGACATGCAAACATACTGCTAAAGCTTGTTTGTAAGCTTTTGAGATTAATAGAAACAGGTTACCATTTGATTTCGACCACAAGAAACTCTTATTTGGCATTCTGACCTGTTGATACTTGCAAGAAGAGCTTCAGTCTTCGAAACCGCTGCGCGAAACTCATTATCCGAAATGGCCCCACGGTGTTGATGTCTAGTGCTACATCATACCTGCAAGTTGCAATACTTTCCTTGCTATGGAATGTGAACTTACACATTTAGTAATGGAAGCAATCCTTGGTGCAAGACTAGTATAGCTTCACGAACCTCTCATCAAAAGTGGTATTTGCTGCAGAGTTTACGATAACATCCACTTCTTCCGCGATCTCTTTGGCTAACTCAGGAGCAATGCCAATGTAGGCTTCCCTAAAATTACCAACGACTGGAACCTGCTTTCTTAATACAAAGCTGTGGTAGTTTTTCCCATGGATTTCCTGTAAACATCTGAACAACTCAGTATCTTCTACCTGTATTGCAGACGGAAAATATGGTCATTTGCATGAAGAACAGAAAGTAGTCCGAAGTAATCATCATACCTCGTTCTTCAATCTTTTCATGGCTGCTTCATTGTCCGTGATCAACACGTATATTTTACCAACATAAGGATTTTTCCTTAAAATGGGATCGATAAGAACTGATGATCAGAATCATACAAAGTAGAATGGAAGAACAAAGGAAGGAAGTCAGGTAGCTTAGAGCAAGACAAAGGCAGAATGGAAGAACTGCCTAAAAGTGGGGGGCCAGACAGAAATTGTCTCACTCAAACTGGCATTTGAAAATGCTACCCGCCCTTCCCCTATTTCTGCATTTCATTCTTCTATTCCTTCTGCTTGCTTTTCTAGTTAAGCTGCTCATAAACTAGATCCATAAAACTCACTCAGCTACTGTCTTCTTTCTATAATTGGTCTCTACGTCCAAGTAATCGATAAAGTCTAATCCTCTTCCCAGCTCCGCCACCTCCTTTCTACCGAGTATGCTCTACTTGAAAGAACATATTTATCAATAAATAAGTGCATTACTATATTCACAGCTACAAACTAAGCCTAATTTCCAATATGTCATATGTATCACTTTGATGTTGTGGGATCACTGGCTTCTTGCTCAACGGATTTCGCTTCTGTACTTGACTTGAGAAGGGCAAAGCCTTCATGACCGGTACCGGTATCTGTTCAAGAAGTCAGTACTTATGCGGCACTGAACAAAGGGTGAGATCGATGAAATGCAATACATGTTTGAATATTTCCTATCTTCTTCCAGCCATCAAACTTGTTCAATTCGTTTTCTTGAGATTTGTGGAATAGTGATATCATACTTGAATCCACATTCCCAGTATTTGAGGAAGAAGTAGAATCTTAGTCCTTTCGAATTTCTAAGTTGGGAATTTGATATCGACTAAATCAAGAAACTCGATTTCACTATGATATGACCACTGAACCCTTTGATGCAACATTTCTTGTTTCTAGAAGATCTCGGATGGTTTCTGAAGCTTCCATGATCTTGTAAAAGAAAGAAACCCTTTCTATAAGTCATGAAGACGTGGACAAAAAGACTAAGAAACTGCACAATCTATTGATTGACTGAAAAACTCAAGTTGAGTAACTTGCTTGAATGATCGCTCTGGCTCTAGGCCGTCTGATCTTCGGGATGCAGAATAGGGGATCGCTTGCCAACCATTAGTTAGGACCAGTGAAAACCCACACTTGGTGAAGGCGAAGTTCAGTTTGGAGATCTAACAATTCCTTATGTCGTGTATCCTCGACTGATGCAGCCTCAGATGCTTCAATTGTAGATTTGAGTATTGAGCGAAAGGTTACACCACCTATAGGTTCTGTATTACAGGCCAATCCTACTCCACTAGTACCAATAGGCGGCATAGGGGAAAAAGCACAACACCTAGGAATAGGAATCAACAACACAAAAACTTTCTGAGAAATTACCCAGCAAGAAAACATATGCGCGTGGGCGCAACGGATTTCGCTCCCTTGCGCTCATCCCTTGCTTGTTCTTTCGGACTAGCACTCTTTCCCTCTCTTTGAAGTAGATTTCTCAGCTCCACGAGTCAAACGAAATAAGGCGAAAGGCCCACTACTTCTTCATTCATGGCTTATTGATTTGATTGATCCCCCTTTCGTATTCATTCGACCTGAGGTGAGGTTGGAACAAGAGTTTTCATAAAAAGAATGGTTCTTTTATGCAATTATGAACGGGCAGGCCTCTTGTGGATTCCTCCAACTCTATGAATGAAGGGGGGAGTATGAGGAAGGCCGATTTTCTTTCTATATGAAGATGAAAAAAGGATCCGGGTCAAACATTTCTTACTTTTGTTGAGTATGACTGAATGAGGAAGATCTCCTTATGTGGTATCACTTTACCACCATCTGAAATGCGCGAAACTCCGATTGATGGAAGCCAGTCCATGAAGATTCTCCCTTCTCTTACGTGAAATTCCCCTCTTTCGGTAAGCATCCAGTATCTCAGCAAATGAACATTTCTCTAAGCTTATCCTGTAGTTTATACGTCGTTTGAAAGCTGCTCCAAGGATCCAACGAATAGCTAAGGTTTGTTGACGATCCCTGGCTACAATCCCAGGAGCATCATAAATAGTACCTGCGACTCCTACTTTGACCACTTCGCATATCGGCTTTATATTATCTACGGCGTCAACCATAAGTTTTATTACATCGCGTTCAGTTCGAGCTAGGCGGTGAAAAGTTTTATAAACAATAGCACGAACTCTCGTTCTTTTACCATCGATCATGCGAAAGTTTACCAATTTCTTGATCAATTCTTTTTGCTCACCATCAAAGTCCCCCATATAGCTGAGAATTTCCGAGCAATTGGAAGCCGCTTTCGATGACGAGGCCGATAAATTGATATTACGCGATTGTTACTGTCCATCTTTTCTAGCTCTGCTCCCGAAAAGAGAAAGGAAAGGAGACTGAGATAGGGGTTGTCCTTGGTTTTTCCAAGGAAAGCCTGATTTAGCATGTAACGTGAACATGAGCGGACACCCACACAATCTCGATTTGAAGAAAAAGTACCATACCATTGTCGTTTTTAGGGCGAAAAAGAATGGGTCATCTTTGTCAATTGATAACTGAGTGAGAGAAGACAATCACGTTCTTAAAGCGGTCGGTTCGCCGGATTCACAACCTTCCCCTATTGGCCGGCTGCCCGTGAAACACATAGGCTCCTATCGCATTTATCGATCGAGAATGGTCTCATCACAGAAACACTTTCTATATGTTATTTCGAGATTCGAAGAAGCAAGTTTATAGGGCATATAGTTGTTTTTTTGTAGGGCGAGCCAAGATCTTATCTTATTTGCAGGTCGTATAAATGAAATGATTGGAAAAATCATATAGAATTTGGAGGTGTGTAGTGTCTTACGGGGCTGGCTCACAATACAACAATTATCGCTACTGATTCCAGATAGAATGTTGATACCGGTGGAAAAGCACTTCTTTCTATGTATAGGGCAGTGAACTAAAAAAAAAGTGTCCTTTCTCGATACATAACATTGTATAAGTCAACCCACGTCGCTTCTTCATCTCCGGGAATCCGGTAAGGTACTTTTGGAACACCAATGGGCATATTAGATTAATATTATAAAATTCAGTAAGAAAACTACACTTTAATATATAAACATAAGAATGGAAGAGAAAGAAAGAACCTGAGAAGAGCTTAGTTGGAACTCTTTACCGGGATCATAGGGGCTATGCTCCCCTCTCTCTGTCTCAGTCCCAGCCAACGGCATAGCAACACCTACTCTTCCTTCTGATGCAGCCTTCCTGGATCCATAATTTGGCTTCCTCGTTTATTGATTGCTTGCAATCGCCACAACACCATTGAGTGAGCATCATAGAATCCTCAAGGCGTGAAGTAGAAGTTCTTCGAACCTTGATTGTGTGTGTTCGTGCCCACTCCAATAGAGCATTTGGCCCTGTGAGCTTTGACTACGAAAGCTACCTATGTCAATCAGTATAGCCACTAGAGGGATTGGAACAGGTATATTCCTTCTCAGACAGTACTTTAAGACAAACACGGTTCACAAGGTGGATTTTCTATCTATTAGTTGACTACGGAGCTTCCTCATCCCGACCTATCTATATGTGAAAAGCTCTCCGCCAGAATCTTCGTAGTAGTAAGTCGTGGGTTACAAGCTGTCCCTTCCTCAAACCACCCCGCAATAGATATAGGGTTTACCAACCTCAGCCATGGACATAGACACCAGATCATTTTGATCGAGGACCCATTATAGGAATAAAAAGGATAGAGACCAGACGTAGTCCAATCGGAAGGTCGTGCTTTAGAGAAAGACTTGTGTTCTATAGGAACAGCTGCCTATGTTCACCCGGCTGCCTTGCCTGTCGCAGAACCGCTGTGAAGCATCCATTCTATTCAATTAGAAATAGCATCTATAACTAGTAGTAGACGGTTGCTTCGAGGTCTCACAGGTCCTGCTTAAGCGAAAATGTAGTTGTGGAAGTAGTCTTGCCCACTTTGCCTTACGCTCATAGAGATCTATAAGTATCCCTCTTGTCTCCGATTCAATTCTTATCTCCGATTTCGAACTCCGGCTGGATTCTTATGACCAAGAGCTATTTTATGGTTCAGAAGAATGGAAGGACAACGAGAAGATGGTTCGGTTGCTCCTGCTGGAATATTCCATTTATTTAATACTCCGACTCGCGTAACCCCGAATGGCAATGTTGTTATTGCGGTTGGTCAGATCAATAAGACAACAAGGGAGTCAGAATATTTTGATAATAGCAAACAGGGCTTTGGAATCTATGGAAGGAGCCTTCAATGCTTCTCTTCTCCAGTGTCAACCATTAGTCGATAACAGAATGAAATACCACAATGAAGTTGAAAAAGAGAGTCATTAAAAAGAGGCATGCTTGAAAAAGAGTACAGATAATATGTTATGGATGTGAGGAGCCTCACCCAGTACTTTTCTTACAAAACTCAAAAACTCTACTCTCCTTTCACAGCCAACCCACCCATTGCTTTTTCGAGCTCGATAAAAAGGAAAGTTCACGTGCCAATCCTTACCATTGGTAACTGTAATTACCAAGCCTAATCTTTCACTGAATACCGAGTAAAGCAAGCAAGAAAGAGGGAAGGAGCAGCTGTTTTCGAGCTAGGCTCGATCCCTTTTTCATCCACTTCTCGCTATTTGTAATTCTACTTGAATTAGTTCTTCCTAAGTTTAGTGAGGTGAGTACTGCATCCATAACTAGAGGACTTGCTTTTCTGCTTGGCTCCCAGGGGAAGTTGGATTGGATAAGAGGAATTGAAGCGCAAGGAAGGCAGTCGGTATTCAAACAACTATTCAGAGTTCCCAACTCTGGGTAAAGGAAATCTTTACTTGACGACTGAACCAAATCCTTTGCCTTTATTTATTCTATTATTTTTATATAGATCAGCTGAAAACAAAAATACTACTACGTTGGGACAATGACCCACCTTTCTCTACTCAACCTGTCATCTTCTCTCCTCGCTCCCTGGGACAAATAAGACTATTTATTAAGTGATAAACAAGAGAAACTAGTGATATTATCTAACCTTCTGGCCATGTCTGATTGGCATTCAAGTCTGCCTTCCATTGCTTGAAAAGGCCTAGCACCGTAAGTAGCAATTGGCTATGTCCAAACTCAAACGTCGTATTTTATCTAAGCACAGGAATCGTAATAAGGAAAGAAGACATGAGAATGGGAAGTATCCGCTAGTTATAACGTAGTATAAAGAGAGCTATTTCATGGATCTTGGTCACAATAAAAAGAATCCAATAATGATCTATCAACTAAATGAGTTGATTATATAATCCCGTATCTTCAAGGTTGTTAAGATGATTTAGTAGATGTGTCGGTATCGTTTTCATCTGCCGTTGGGAGTGACTGCTTTGCTAATCTATCCTTTTATCCTTCTTTTTGGAGACAAGCACATATTACCGTAACCTAGTGATTAATATATCCTGTTGGTACTACTTCGTTGAGTAATCAATCCTTTTTCCATTCTTGTTCTGAGGTTGTCAGCTTCCTCCGATGGCACCACTTGTACTCTCTGCCGGAATCTGTAGACATAGTTTCTGGGCTTCTTTAAAAAAACTGATCGACATAGTTGTCACACACAAACCTGTGCAACGGCTTTGGAGTAAAAGAATCTCCTGCCCGGTCACACACATCATCTCGAGCGCGGAATCTACTACTCTAACAAGATACTTGGCTCGGGTAAATCATGCTTTCGTTATGCGAGGAAAGTGAAAGGAAAGAGGGAAAGGGAGACACTGGGCAATCCGGAATCGATGAAATCACTGTTTTTTCGCTTTGTAATATGTCCGGTTACATTCCAAAGATGAATCAGACCAGGAGATAGATAAGCGCTATGGCGGACACATGAAATAAGAATTTGAAAAGTAATGATCAACTTTATGGATCCATAGGTAGATTCACTTGTGAAGCTATGGGATGGGACAAGATTCAAAAGTACCAAAAGTAAGTTAAGTGGGACGCTGAGTTCATTGCTGCGATCGAGGGTCCAAAGCCATCGAATTTGATGACCGCGTAGGAACGGGTTCCGAATGCTCACAATAATGTAGTTGGAAATGACAAAAGGCTCCTAAATCGATACCTAATAATAGCTTAGCAGCTCCTTCGTTTTACTAAAGAGCCAAGTTCGGACAAGCAACTCGGAAGGAGGAATGTGTTGAGATGCCTATGCCTAAGAGAGATAAGCAGAGGACGTATGATAGCCGAGAGGATGTCGGTAAACGACGGAGTTTAAGGAGTTGTTTTTGAATTCGGCAAGGCATATTTCATTTTTTTAATGAGAACGTCGTCTCCTTGCTTACCCGTCTGGCCAATGGAAGGAATTAATTACCTTGGTCAGTCAGCGAAAGAAAGAATCTCACCAGTTCATCATCCCAATCCTTCCTATTAGTTTCATTAATTAATTCAGCCCTAGAGTGTTCGCAATCAAGGGCCAAGAAAGAATCCCAAGTCTATCCTATCTCGCCACGGTCGAAAGCACAATCCCTTTCTCTTCCTATACCGAAATCGTCGTTTCATTCCTCCGCAACTTCTATCGCGGACATGATCCAATCTACCTTGCAAGACAGATTAAGATATAACTTAAGGCTTTCCCAAGCTGGCGCATAACCTCTGGTAGAGGCATTCACCCAGAGACAGAGAAGTGGGAAACCGCGGATGAAAAGAATACCGAGGTCTTTGATAGAAAACTTCTATGCGAGCTTTCTAACTAAAAGGAATCTCTTATTCATATGGCATAAAATGGAAAAACTTGATGGAGATTTCTTCTCAATTTCCATGGTACAGTCCCTTTGCATGCTACAGTTCCATTACTTACTACCTGAATTTGCTATATACGAAATTCTGACATCTATGGTACTTGTCGTCTACTTCTAGTGGAAGCAATTCCAAAGGTGAAGATAATACTGAGCCGAATAGTAATGAGGGGAATGCAAAATCTAGCAAAGGTAAGAAGGGTCAAGGAAGAATAGCAGTGACTTATAAAAGGAAAGCACCGAATAAAAGGAAGGAGATCCGTCTTTCTTTTTTGCATGTGGTCAATGCGTTTGCTGATTGATAACTGTCTAATCTTAAGATGGTTTTGTGGCACGTTACAAACATACATATATAGTCGAAATATAGTTGTGTTGAGTTAGGTTGAAGAATTTTTACCAGATTTTAAAAATGAGATATAGTGCTTTCTTTGTTCGGTAGGATATTTTGCACTTTCATATTCTAGTTCCTCATTTGAGCGTTCTTTTGCTCTGTTGGTGGGGCATAAACTCAGAAATAGTTTTTGTTTTTTCTTTAAATAATAGTAAAAGTATGCATTCAAGTAGTAGCTTTTTCTAAATAGTCGAGTAAAGTCGAGTAGGGCTGGCAACAAGGACTAGGAAGATACGGGCGAGTTTGTTTTTTTAGGGGAAGGCTTTATGCAAGATATGCATGTGAGTAGGTCAGTATATGCGTATTTGCCAATAGAGGAAAACACGTAGTAAGTAGGCTTGCTTTTTCGTAGTGATAGCAATACAAGGAATGCTGGGATAAGTTGGGAAGAAGGCAAAGATACTGGCGACTAGATCCTTGTGGCAGATTGGAAGATACCGATATCTCTATTTCAATTTGTTGATTGATGGTTTAAGGAAATGGCAGTGGTCCAAATCTTGCACATTTACTGTTACTTCTATGTATAAGTTCCTTGCTCAGGTGTGGTCCAGCTTTCATATCTTATTGGGATAGCTACATTGCCCTGGCCGGGTATTGCGAAGGAAGGAAACACCTTGTCCGAGTCAGCGATGCTAAAGGATGGATTAAAAAACTCATGGATGCTATCTCTGTTATTGCTGCTTAATGCCCTATTTATACCGATCTAGCTTATAGCTGGGATTTCTAGAAAGATAAGCTGATGCAGCCCTCAGGGATGGAGTGCCTAAACTAAACTTCCTGAACAGAAGTAGCAGAGGTAGAAGATATGTAAATCGTACCATCAAGGGGAAATGCACTATTGTTATGCTTGGGCCAGGTTAGCTGATCAAGGGAATATTCCTATCGGAAGAACAATCAGAAAATAAGGAGATAGTCAGTTGGCACTTTTCACACAAGAACCGCTTTTTGTATTAAGCACGGGAGTCGTAAGGAAAGACCTCTGCGTAGCTATCAGAACGAATTAATGAACGAAATAAACGAATTCCAGTGAAACCAAGGCGAATTTCTGAGCCAGCAGTGGGAAAAAGATGCCAAGTATTGAGATGCAACATTATGAATGGTGCGATCCGAAGTCTTACTATTTACTCAAAATTGACTCAAATGGCTGACTGAACTTCACAGAGGACTAAAGCCGGGAACTTAAACTAATGGTTTTGCCTTTCCACTTCCCAATTGACTCTCATAAAAGGCTAGGCTACCTCTTCACATCGCACCTGATCCCGAATCATGTGCTCTATTCAGGGGATCAATAGTGGCTATTAAGCTTTTCCCTTTCTATATATTCTTGAGAATAAGTAAATACCATCCTTTTTCCTATCAGCATCTCTCTATCTGACAGTAAATATTGCTTTCAATCGATCAGGCACTAGGTTATTAAAGTATGGATATGCCATATAATAAGGGAAAAGGCCTCTAGTTTTTTTAGCGCAAAAGAAAAGCCGATTCCAAATTTTCTATTTCCCGGCAAGTCTATGAGAGTCCTATTACGGATCCTCTGATCTTTAGCTTGAATGGTCGTGTTTTTATATAATTAGGTCTTTCTTCTGAGCTCTTCTATTACGGTACGGAAAAATCAAACCTATCACTCTCAAAGAATGGGTAAAAAGAATTCAAGCTAGGGGAGCCTACACTCTCTAACTACCTATACTACGCCCCCATTGATTGGAAACCCTCGGGGAAAATGATCCCATAAACAAAGGAATTATACAGTACGAAATAGCAAAAAAACAGACTAATTTGATTCTAAAAAATCGATAATAGATATTTTATTCTGCTTAAATTGTCCCGACAAGGAGAGATATTCAATATTTGGATCAGATTGGATTTCGTAGTATACCAATGTGAGCCAAACTATTACTATTTCATCTAACTTGAATAACCAAGGACTGAATTTGACTATGGATTCTGATAACTCGAGAAGTTTTTATTTGGTTATGATCCAAAAAGAAAAAAGAAAGGTTTAACAAGCCATGAGAAAATAGAGTAAAGTAACCATACGTTCTGTTTGCATAACGTGTATACGCCACGCCATACAATCGAAATAGAAACATGGGACGATTCCAGAATTTTGAATAGATCCGTGGGGATGAGAGAAGTTGTTGTTGAGAAATATGAAATTGGAAAGGAAGTCAAACTCCCTATGGAACCTGTGATCGGTTGTACCTGTACTTTAGTGATACGAAAACTCGCTATTCACTCAGTTTCTGGTCAATAATAAGATTATGTAGGAGAGATGGCCGAGTGGTTCAAGGCGTAGCATTGGAACTGCTATGTAGGCTTTTGTTTACCGAGGGTTCGAATCCCTCTCTTTCCGTTTCTGTTAATTCACCAATGTTACCGACCACAATGAAATTTCTAGTAAGAGGAAAATCCGTCGACTTTCTAAATCGTGAGGGTCAAGTCCCTCTATCCCCAATAAAAAGCCCATTTTACTTCCTAACTATTGTACCAACCTCTATTTTTCATTAATGGTTCAAACAAGATTCACTATCTTTCTTATTCTACTCTTTCACAAACGGATCCGAACTGACTTCTTTGGATCTTATCCCATTCATACAAATGAACATATTATAGTATAGGCAAGTAATCCCTATTATTAAGTAAGTCATTCACAATCCATATCATTATCCTGATATTTACTAAGTCCAATTTGAGAATACTTTTTTCTTTTTGAGTCCCTTTAATTGACATAGATACAAGTACTCTACTAGGATGATGCACAATAAATAGTCAGGATAGCTCAGTTGGTAGAGCAGAGGATTGAAAATCCTCGTGTCACCAATTCAAATCTGGTTCCTGGCACAGAACGAACAATGAATGCCTTTTCGGGAAAGAAAAGGGCCACATATTTTTTTTAGGGAAAAGCTTTTTTTAAGGGGAAGAATCATCAACAAAAAATCCAGGAAAGAACAGCGAAGGAAAAACGTGAAAAAACAAGTGTTTTCCCGGAACGGAATAGCGGAAATTCAATATGTTGATCACCAATGTTGCATGTCTTTCCTTAAGCTGGAGTACTTTGAGTTAGAAGGCCTACTTTATTCGTACTTTTAAAGCCTACTTATTCGTCTAGCTATTTCCAATTCTAATAAATAACCCGATCATATCATATCTTGGAAAACCCTAAGACTACCCAAGGCTGTACCCTACAGTGTTACCTATAGTCTATACTTGTGTATACGTTGCCTTCTGGGGTGGCAAGCTAGAACCAAGTTTTCTAGGTATCAATTCCAATTTAAGTCAATGATCCTCATTTTCTCCAACATTAAGAAGATTATTGGTAAGGTGACCAACCATCACGCAGGATTCCGGGTCGGAGTAGCACCTCTTGCCTGATATATACAGGTCGTTACTGGCGATTCGTTTGTGCCCTATGGTGTTCAATTGCCCGTTTGTTCCCTCCCCCTCGGGACGGGTCAACCTACTTTGCCCGCTCAGGCGCTCCAAAATGCTCTGACTAGACCGCCGACACCCATGATTTGTCCATCATTCAAAATGGCATTTCATAAGGGCTCATAAGGTAGGAGGAATCACAGATCCTCCGTGCACTTTCGCCTATATAATCAACTCATTTAGTTGATAGATCATTATTGGATTCTTTTTATTGTGACCAAGATCCATGAAATAGCTCTCTTTATACTACGTTATAACTAGCGGATACTTCCCATTCTTATGTCTTCTTTCCTTATTACGATTCCTGTGCTTAGATAAAATACGACGTTTGAGTTTGGACATAGCCAATTGCTACTTACGGTGCTAGGCCTTTTCAAGCAATGGAAGGCAGACTTGAATGCCAATCAGACATGGCCAGAAGCTTAGATAATATCACTAGTTTCTCTTGTTTATCACTTAATAAATAGTCTTATTTGTCCCAGGGAGCGAGGAGAGAAGATGACAGGTTGAGTAGAGAAAGGTGGGTCATTGTCCCAACGTAGTAGTATTTTTGTTTTCAGCTGATCTATATAAAAATAATAGAATAAATAAAGGCAAAGGATTTGGTTCAGTCGTCAAGTAAAGATTTCCTTTACCCAGAGTTGGGAACTCTGAATAGTTGTTTGAATACCGACTGCCTTCCTTGCGCTTCAATTCCTCTTATCCAATCCAACTTCCCCTGGGAGCCAAGCAGAAAAGCAAGTCCTCTAGTTATGGATGCAGTACTCACCTCACTAAACTTAGGAAGAACTAATTCAAGTAGAATTACAAATAGCGAGAAGTGGATGAAAAAGGGATCGAGCCTAGCTCGAAAACAGCTACTCCTTCCCTCTTTCTTGCTTGCTTTACTCGGTATTCAGTGAAAGATTAGGCTTGGTAATTACAGTTACCAATGGTAAGGATTGGCACATGAACTTTCCTTTTTATCGAGCTCGAAAAAGCAATGGGTGGGTTGGCTGTGAAAGGAGAGTAGAGTTTTTGAGTTTTGTAAGAAAAGTACTGGGTGAGGCTCCTCACATCCATAACATATTATCTATACTCTTTTTCAAGCATGCCTCTTTTTAATGACTCTTTGTCAACTTCATTGTGGTATTTCATTCTGTTATTGACTAATGGTTGACACTGGAGAAGAGAAGCATTGAAGGCTCCTTCCATAGATTCCAAAGCCCTGTTTGCTATTATCAGAATATTCTGACTCCCTTGTTGTCTTATTGATCTGACCAACCGCAATAACAACATTGCCATTCGGGGTTATGCGAGTCAGAGTATTAAATAAATGGAATATTCCAGCAGGAGCAACCGAACCATCTTCTCGTTGTCCTTCCATTCTTCTGACCCATAAAATATCTCTTGGTCATAAGAATCCAGCCGGAGTTCGAAATCGGAGATAAGAATTGAATCGGAGACAAGAGGGATACTTATAGATCTCTATGAGCGTAAGGCAAAGTGGGCAAGACTACTTCCACAACTACATTTTCGCTTAAGCAGGACCTGTGAGACCTCGAAGCAACCGTCTACTACTAGTTATAGATGCTATTTCTAATTGAATAGAATGGATGCTTCACAGCGGTTCTGCGACAGGCAGGGCAGCCGGGTGAACATAGGCAGCTGTTCCTATAGAACACAAGTCTTTCTCTAAAGCACGACCTTCTGATTGGACTACGTCTGGTCTCTATCCTTTTTATTCTTAAAATGGGTCCTCGATCAAAATGATCTGGTGTCTATGTCCATGCCTGAGATTGGTAAACCCTATATCTATTGCGGGGTGGTTTGAGGAAGGGACAGCTTGTAACCCACGACTTACTACTACGAAGATTCTGGCGGAGAGCTTTTCACATATAGATAGGTCGGGATGAGGAAGCTCCATAGTCAACTAATAGATAGAAAATCCACCTTGTGAATCGTGTTTGTCTTAAAGTACTTTCTGAGAAGGAATATACCTGTTCCAATCCCTCTAGTGGCTATACTGATTGACATAGGTAGCTTTCGTAGTCAAAGCTCACAGGGCCAAATGCTCTATTGGAGTGGGCACGAACACACACAATCAAGGTTCGAAGAACTTCTACTTCACGCCTTGAGGATTCTATGACGCTCACTCAATGGTGTTGTGGCGATTGCAAGCAATCAATAAACGAGGAAGCCAAATTATGGATCCAGGAAGGCTGCATCAGAAGGAAGAGTAGGTGTTGCTATGCCGTTGGCTGGGACTAAGACAGAGAGAGGGGAGCATAGCCCCTATGATCCCGGTAAAGAGTTCCAACTAAGCTTTTCTCAGGTTCTTTCTTTCTCTTCCATTCTTATGTTTATATATTAAAGTGTAGTTTTCTTACTGAAATATAATAATATTAATCTAATATGCCCATTGGTGTTCCAAAAGTACCTTACCGGATTCCCGGAGATGAAGAAGCGACTTGGGTTGACTTATACAATGTTATGTGTCGAGAAAGGACACTTTTTTTAGTTCACTGCCCTATACATAGAAAGAAGTGCTTTTCCATCGGTATCAACATTCTATCTGGAATCAGTAGTGATAATTGTTGTATTGTGAGCCAGCCCCGTAAGACACTACACACCTCCAAATTCTATATGATTTTTCCAATCATTTCATTTATACGACCTGCAAATAAGATAAGATCTTGGTTCGCCCTACAAAAAAACAACTATATGCCCTATAAACTTGCTTCTTCGAATCTCGAAATAACATATAGAAAGTGTTTCTGTGATGAGACCATTCTCGATCGATAAATGTGATAGGAGCCTATGTGTTTCATGGGCAGCCGGCCAATAGGGGAAGGTTGTGAATCCGGCGAACCGACCGCTTTAAGAACGTGATTGTCTTCTCTCACTCAGTTATCAATTGACAAAGATGACCCATTCTTTTTCGCCCTAAAAACGACAATGGTATGGTACTTTTTCTTCAAATCGAGATTGTGTGGGTGTCCGCTCATGTTCACGTTACATGCTAAATCAGGCTTTCCTTGGAAAAAACAAGGACAACCCCTATCTCAGTCTCCTTTCCTTTCTCTTTTCGGGAGCAGAGCTGAAAAAGATGGACAGTAACGATCGCGTAATATCAATTTATCGGCCTCGTCATCGAAAGCGGCTTCCAATTGCTCAGAAATTCTCAGCTATATGGGGGACTTTGATGGTGAGCAAAAAGAATTGATCAAGAAATTGGTAAACTTTCGCATGATCGATGGTAAAAGAACGAGAGTTCGTGCTATTGTTTATAAAACTTTTCACCGCCTAGCTCGAACTGAATGTGATGTAATAAAACTTATGGTTGACATCGTAGATATATAAAGCCAATATGCGAAGTGGTCAAAGTAGGAGTCGCAGGTAATATTTATGATGTTCCTGGGATTGTAGCCAGGGATCATCAACAAACCTTAGCTATTCGTTGGATCCTTGGAGCAGCTTTCAAACGACGTATAAGCTACAGGATAAGCTTAGAGAAATGTTCATTTGCTGAGATACTGGATGCTTACCGAAAGAGGGGAATTTCACGTAAGAGAAGGGAGAATCTTCATGGACTGGCTTCCACCAATTGGAGTTTCGCGCATTTCAGATGGTGGTAAAGTGATACCACATAAGGAGCTCTTCCTCATTCAGTCATACTCAACAAAAGTAAGAAATGTTTGACCCGGATCCTTTTTTCATCTTCATATAGAAAGAAAATCGGCCTTCCTCATACTCCCCCCTTCATTCATAGAGTTGGAGGAATCCACAAGAGGCCTGCCTGTTCATAATTGCATAAAAGAACCATTCTTTTTATGAAAACTCTTGTTCCAACCTCACCTCAGGTCGAATGAATACGAAAGGGGGATCAATCAAATCAATAAGCCATGAATGAAGAAGTAGTGGGCCTTTCGCCTTATTTCGTTTGACTCGTGGAGCTGAGAAATCTACTTCAAAGAGAGGGAAAGAGTGCTAGTCCGAAAGAACAAGCAAGGGATGAGCGCACGGGAGCGAAATCCATTGCGCCCACGCGCATACGTTTTCTTGCTGGGTAATTTCTCAGAAAGTTTTTGTGTTGTTGATTCCTATTCCTAGGTGTTGTGATTTTTCCCCTATGCCGCCTATTGGTACTAGTGGAGTAGGATTGGCCTGTAATACAGAACCTATAGGTGGTGTAACCTTTCGCTCAATACTCAAATCTACAATTGAAGCATCTGAGGCTGCATCAATCGAGGATACACGACATAAGGAATTGTTAGATCTCCAAACTGAACTTCGCCTTCACCAAGCGTGGGTTTTCACTGGTCCTAACTAACGGTTGGCAAGTGATCCCCTATTCTGCATCCCGAAGATCAGACGGCCCAGAGCCGGAGCGATCATTCAAGCAAGTTACTCAGCTTGAGTTTTTCAGTCAATCAATAGATTGTGCAGTTTCTTAGTCTTTTGGTCCACGTCTTCATGACTTATAGAAAGGGTTTCTTTCTTTTACAAGATCATGGAAGCTTCAGAAACCATCCGAGATCTTCTGGAAACAAGAAATGTTGCATCAAAGGGTTCAGTGGTCATATCATAGTGAAATCAAGTTTCTTGATTTAGTCAATATCAAATTCCCAACTTAGAAATTCGAAAGGACTAAGATTCTACTTCTTCCTCAAATACTGGGAATGTGGATTCAAGTATGATATCACTATTCCACAGATCTCAAGAAAACGAATTGAACAAGTTTGATGGCTGGAAGAAGATAGGAAATATTCAAACATGTATTGCATTTCATCGATCTCACCCTTTGTTCAGTGCCGCATAAGTACTGACTTCTTGAACAGATACCGGTACCGGTCATGAAGGCTTCGCCCTTCTCAAGTCAAGTGCAGAAGCGAAATCCGTTGAGCAAGAAGCCAGTGGTCCCACAACATCAAAGTGATACATATGACATATTGGAAATTAGGCTTAGTTTGTAGCTGTGAATATAGTAATGCACTTATTTATTGATAAATATGTTCTTTCAAGTAGAGCATACTCGGTAGAAAGGAGGTGGCGGAGCTGGGAAGAGGATTAGACTTTATCGATTACTTGGACTTAGAGACCAATTATAGAAAGAAGACAGTAGCTGAGTGAGTTTTATGGATCTAGTTTATGAGCAGCTTAACTAGAAAAGCAAGCAGAAGGAATAGAAGAATGAAATGCAGAAATAGGGGAAGGGCGGGTAGCATTTTCAAATGCCAGTTTGAGTGAGACAGTTTCTGTCTGGCCCCCCACTTTTAGGCAGTTCTTCCATTCTGCCTTTGTCTTGCTCTAAGCTACCTGACTTCCTTCCTTTGTTCTTCCATTCTACTTTGTATGATTCTGATCATCAGTTCTTATCGATCCCATTTTAAGGAAAAATCCTTATGTTGGTAAAATATACGTGTTGATCAAGGACAATGAAGCAGCCATGAAAAGATTGAAGAACGAGGTATGATGATTACTTCGGACTACTTTATGTTCTTCATGCAAATGACCATATTTTCCGTCTGCAATACAGGTAGAAGATACTGAGTTGTTCAGATGTTTACAGGAAATCCATGGGAAAAGCTACCACAACTTTGTATTAAGAAAGCAGGTTCCAGTCGTTGGTAATTTCAGGGAAGCCTACATTGGCATTTCTCCTGAGTTAGCCAAAGAGATCGCGGAAGAAGTGGATGTTATCGTAAACTCTGCAGCAAATACCACTTTTGATGGGAGGTTCGTGAAGCTATACTAGTCTTGCACCAAGGATTGCTTCCATTACTAAATGTGTAAGTTCACATTCCATAGCAAGAAAAGTATTGCAACTTGCAGGTATGATGTAGCACTAGACATCAACACCATGGGGCCATACCGGATAATGAGTTTCGCGCAGCGGTTTCGAAGACTGAAGCTCTTCTTGCAAGTATCAACAGGTCAGAATGCCAAATAAGAGTTTCTTGTGGTCGAAATCAAATGGTAACCTGTTTCTATTAATCTCAAAAGCTTACAAACAAGCTTTAGCAGTATGTTTGCATGTCATGTTTTTGGCCAAACAACATATGTGAATGGGCAGAGGCAAGGTTTGATACTAGAGAAGCCATTTTGCTTAGGGGATACCATAACAAAGGGGATAGGTTCCTCATATTTTTCGGCACATCAGAATACCGTGTTGGATATCGAGGCTGAGATCAAGTTGGCTTTTTACTCTAGAAGGCATTCTTCTGCCTCTGCTTCTGTTACTCAAGAAATGAAAGAGTTAGGTAGTCGAGGTATTCTAGTATTTCCCTGTTACTTTCTCATGTCTGTAGATACGAATACACACATGAAGTATTTGATTTGTGCAATTTATTTATTCATAGGGCCAAACTCTATGGTTGGCAAGACACTTATGTGTTCACAAAGGCCATGGGCGAGATGGTCATCAACTGCATGCGAGGAGAGATACCGGTGGTAACAATCAGGCCAAGTGTCATAGAGAGCACATGGAGGGATCCCTTCCCAGGTTGGATGGAGGAAACAGGTAAATGCTAAACCCAAATCTGAGGTTGCGGATGTCACATATATATGTGATGCATCCTCGTCTGCTTACCAGATAATGAGCTATTTCCAGGATCTAGCAGTGCGTACTAACTTTTGACGGGTTGATGGTGAGGATCAAGTATATGACCTATATTCCTCACTATTAGAGGACTTAAAAGAGGAGATTCCATCATAATCTCTGGAAGCTAGTGTCAAGGAAGCCGTTAGCCGTCACCTTAAC
The DNA here is from genome assembly GCF_018294505.1 of Triticum aestivum. NCBI lineage: Eukaryota > Viridiplantae > Streptophyta > Magnoliopsida > Poales > Poaceae > Triticum > Triticum aestivum. Next base: position 104,012,842 of record NC_057801.1, on the reverse strand, counting down.
TGAAATTTGGTGAAGAAGGTGTATATGCCTCTTGTCTATGGTAAGACACAGCATAGTGCAGCAGCGGACATCCAGAAGGGGCTTGACTTCATTAGAAAACGTGCTGAAAGCAACAAAGTGGCGGACATTTTTTTTTGCATTCTGGGACAAGAAATTCCCAGCCATTGCTAGGCTGAGCCATGTTAGCAAAGAATGGTTTCTCCAACAATATGAGGATAAATCCCTTACTAAAATGGTAGTGGTCACAAACCCCTTCCATGTACAATTGAAAACATTAACAATACGAAAGCAAGAATCATCATTTATACTGGGAATGCCTTCCTCTACCAAAAGAGAAAGAGTTGAAGATAACGAAGGAAAGTGGCTGGATACAAAACCAGTTCATATCACTTGTCTTTCTGGTCTTTCAGAATCTCATCGAATACTAGTAAATGCTTTCGAAGAGAAAATAGAAGCACTAGAGAGCTCAAGTTCACTTCATTCATCACAAGATGCAAATGAGAATCAAAATGGAGCTAATGAGGAAGAAATCACTTCTACTTAAACTTTTTTGAGTGAAATACAACCAACACATAAAGCAATAACCAGATATATAGAATGATAACAGGTAATACGAAGATATCAACACAGCCGGAGTCACGAGGCTCGATAATGACCAATGGGTTAGGATCTGAGGAAGCTTAGTTTGGATGATGGAATATTCGCTGTTCTGATTGTTGAGATACTGCAAATCCACTTATCCAACAATTTCAGTCCATTTTCCTACTTTTTCTGCAAGGGGGAGAAAGCATTATTATATCCTTAATATGACTCTCTGTCACACGGATGCTGCTAGGCTGCTACAAAACCCCTATAGTCAAAAAAAAAGATCGAAATAGGGATAAAACGTAGGATAACCCAGATCACTCGGACTAGCTGAACTCTCCAGAACAAACACAGCCTAGGTGGTTTGACTAACGTTTTGGCACATTAGACTAACCTAAGACAACTCCTGGCTACATTCAGTCCTATCGAGATACAAGCTGTTACCAACCTGATACAACGCAAGTCACAAGCTTGACACAGTGAGAATGGCTGCAACTGACAACTCCTGCATCTGAGATTGACAACTCTAGTAACAGAGAATGACAACTCCTGCAACAGATATTGACAGAGCATGACACTCTCAACTGAGCTCAATCCAGCTGTGAACAATAAACAACACTGAAAGTAAACAACACGGTTATCACAAAACTTGGATTCTGGATTACAACACTATTGGCAATGAACCACCACTAACGGCCCATAACGTTAGCTGATAGCGCTTGACCGTGGAGTACTTGCCGATCCATCAGCGAGGACTGTATCATTTAGCGAGCTAAAAACTTAAGGAACATGTATGTGAGAGTTCCACTTTAGCTCCCTCAACACCAGGCGGGACGAGCAGCCCTATACCACGTGTAGCCACACTCTAGTGTCCTTTTCTACTTAGTTGGACAGATCACTTCAGAAAATCGTATAAAAATCAAGCAAGAAAATGGATGCGCTAACGCGCAACGGCTTTCGCGCTAGTTGCTCAAAAAATCGTATAAAAATCAAGCAAGAAAACGGATGCGCTAACGCGCAACGGCTTTCGCGCTAGTTGCTCAATCCGTTGCTTGCTTCTCTTCTGTCTTGGAAAAGTGAGGATTTCCTATCTGATCCAAGGGAAGGAAGAGAGGTGGAAAGTGTTGTTGTGTCAAATCGAGATTGTGTGGGTGTCCGCTCATGTTCGACGCCATCGAAAATCATGCATTGGATGGATGCCCGGGCATTAAGAAGGAAGGATGCTTTCAGAGGCGAAAGGCCATGGGGAGAGATTTTTCTGTGATCCATGGATCTCCGATCGGGAAACCGTATCCAAGCTCCGTGGCTAGTCTGCGCTCTTTGGACTTTTCAAACTTAGCGAACTGAAACATCTGAGTAGCTAAAGGAAGGAAAATCAACCGAGACCCCGTTAGTAGCGGCGAGCGAGAGTGGAACAAGGGTTTTCATCAAAAGAAATCCGAAGTGGTTTCAT